>NC_031495.1:62773914-62777547 GCF_000237925.1 Schistosoma mansoni | reverse complement strand
AGCAGTGTGCAGTAACAAAATTGTTCTGTTAAAATTTTACTGATGTTTACTTTTTATAATGTCAAGGAATTATAACAGTTCTACAACGAAATGTGATGTATAATTCGCTGGATAAGACCTGAATTATTTTGATGGAGTTTTGTCCTCTGAGCTGGATAGTTTCGTCGTAGAGATTTCATCGTCCATTTTGAATGACATCATCAGCGCTAACTTCGGGTAGAAGAACCAATCAACATCGAGGTGCACAGGACAACTTATGTACCACATGTTAAGAAATTCAAACACTTCACTTCTACCCGACGTTTTTGCAGATGACAACGTTCAGAAGGACGATGAAAGCTTCAGGACCAAACAATCCAGCTCAGAGAACAAAACTCCATCAAAATCATTCACCTGAGCTACAAATCTTCTACACCATCTCAAGACCGGAATTAATATGTGACAGTGTAAAAGTAATATAATGTAAATGAACTAGCTATCTATGTGTTCTATTGTATCCCTTTACAAGTCAGCCACTAGAATAGAGACAAGAATATTACATGACATTTGAGGGATCCATATATAGATATCGGTACATGTAACGAGATTTCTTACGAAATCATGCAGAGAACAATTGAACTAATTTCAAACATGAGATAGCCTAAGGAAGCAAATAACATTTAACAAGCCGTAATTACGCAAAACTTCCATGATGAAAATAAGAACAACGCATATAAGCAAACAATAGTGAGTCAATGATCACAATGAAATACATTACATTACTACACATATTAATAAAAAGTACAAATTGATAGTAAGAAGACGAATATACTAGAATTGGTAAGATTGATAAAACTATAACAGTTCTAGCCAATAGCTCAGTACGGGAAGTAAGTTGAACTTCGGTAAAAAGTCTTTAAACTAACAGTTAAAAAAAGCTTTCACAAGTAACGCATGTATTTCAACATAGAGCAGTCTAGTGTATTTATTCAACACTTTCCAAATCGAGATGGGAGATGTCCGAACATTAGTTGGCTAAACTGGCTGGTAGGACGCTCAATATAGCCCTCCACACTGTGATAAATTAAACATAAACTGCCTTGAATTCCATAAAATTTTCATATTATTATTATTTAATAAAAAAAAACAGAGCATTATAATTCTATTTACAACTCTCCTGAAATTCAATATGTTATGCAATAGTACCTCTTTGGGTTGATTACGTTGGACGACTGCTAACGTCAGCGATCGTGATTAATGAGAGGAAATATGGTAGTGAGAATTTCATCACGGGTATAAATTGCTACGAAAATTTGCTCTCTATGGAACTAATATAAACTGTTGATTAAACCAACTACTGTTTTGTGTGGTCTACCATCAGAAGACGCTTGAAGAGATTTCCAAACCAATAATCTTCAAGAATTGAATAAGTTTGAAAGAAACTACTTCCATCGTAAATCCAAACAGTAAATATGTGTAAAGAGCGAAAACTATTATTCGTACGAAAAATCGCACTTTATCTAACTGATACACCATCCTTGGAATGTACAATCACAACTTCACTTCCATGTAGGTGTTTAACTTAAAATACTATTCAACTAAAATATAATGAAGGAAAATCCCCACTCAGTACATCAAATGCAATCTTGCCTCGTATCTCAAGTTCAAATAATCCAATATTCTAACTAAACGCTTTTAGGCAAAACATAGAACAGTGAATTACTTCATTTTCACAATTGAGTAAACCAAACCTGTCAATCCGCTTCACAAATACACATGATATTGGTTTGAACGATTGCGTTGTATACCTCTATCGGAAATACCCAAACATTGGTTTCCTTATCATATCGAACAACTACAATAATTCAATTATCTAATCACAGAACACTTAATTCTCAAGAAATATTAAGTCATTCATAACTACTTACATGCATCTGTATCACTTTCATCATCTTCATCAACGGTGGAAGCACCCTCTTGTTTTTTACGTACAGGTTGATCTTGAACAAGTGAATCTAGAATGGCTTTCCAACGTTTACCTAACAAAACTTTGACCAAAAATTGCATTTGCAATCTTATACTACTGAAAAGTTTGTCTAAATGACTAGAAACAACCTTTTTATCAGGTTGCTTTGGATTTTCGAATACACGCCATAGTTTATCTTCATATCCAAGTCTCTATAAATCGTAAAAAGTAATTCAATTTATGAAAATTTAATTTGATTTCAATTATCAGCTGTATCTTTTAATAACACAAAGGAGTTATAGTAAGGGTTGGTGAAACAAAACAATGATAACATTAAAAAAGTTCTACAACTTTCCTAGAAGTGTCATGTATAGTATTACAGTCATTTAAGTTATGCGTGCGGGTATCACATTTGTAATTGAGAAAGAAAATAAAATATTATTTAATCGATAGTATCACTTTCACTTGAAAATTCTAACATGGATGAATTTCGATGAAAAAAGCGTGGAATGTGACGAAAAAAAGCCTGTGGGAAGCCAGTTCATAATTGTAGAATTTTTCGCCAAAAAAAAAACAGAAATAACACAAAACTAAAATTTTGCAACCATGCATGGGCGATCAGAAATAGCGTAGTACGAATACTGTAAAAATATTTCCTATGAAATGCTTATATGCAAAGGACTTTCCTGAAAAGTATTTATCTAAACGATTAGGTATTTGGAAATTACACATAACGAATTGACGAAAGAAAAAGGTGCAAAGCAAGAATCTCATGAGTCTGGGTCCTAAATCACGAGCTGGATTTAATGCAGCTCCAGCGTTCAACGCGAAACAGCCAACAATGGCATAGACCAGAAATGCCAAATGTAGTGGGTGTAAGTAATCTGGAATTTTCCATCCATTTGGATCGGTGATGGCGAACGCTCCTGCTGTCAACAACGCAGTACCCATAACCTGATCAAGAAAGCATGTTAGATGAGATGCTGACGGATTGGTCACGAATATGCCACCTGTGGTATTCAGCAACAACGCTCCATTGTCATTCAATTTGGCATATTCTATGATTTTTTCACGATATAAGGCGAAGACAACTAATGAACCGAGGAAAGCACCAAGTATTTGAAAGAATGTATAAAACGGTATACGTCGGAATGGTAGTTTGCCGACAACTGCAGCTGCCAATGTTACAGCTGGATTACAGTGTCCAGAACCACACTGTCCAGAAAACATTACTGCCATGTACACTGCAAAACCCCATCCCAAACTGACTGAAATGAATGTTCCATGAGCATGTTTACCATGGTCACCTAGGATCACTTGTGCCAATACACCACTACCAAAGATCATCAAAATAATTGAACCCATGAATTCGCCTAAACATGCACGTACCAATGGACTTGAAGTCAATCGTAGACGATCAGCGACAATATGCTGTTTGTTGGCATATTTTTCAGAACACGAAACCATATTTCTTCTACGACTGGCTTTTCGATAACTGCGTGTTGATTGAATTGTTACTGCCAGAATTATTTATCAATGGAAATTGTCTGCCTCTCTATTGTGTTCGGTCTTTTCACTGACCTTTGATTATGTTGTTATGACTGTGTTTAGTTCGATATTGAATGAACTATGAGTTGAGCAGGGAATAGTCAGAGTGAATGAGAGATTGGTTGTGGTTAATGTGTTTG